>NC_092240.1:1537500-1582500 GCF_036320965.1 Panulirus ornatus
GACCTGTACTTCCGCTAGTCATCACAATAGACATACTTGACATCTCTGTAGCATTTAATCTACTCTGGAAACCTCATAGTTTTTAAACAGCTAAGTAAGCTTCTGGACAGATGCAATAGATCTATTCTTTCAAACAGTTGCTCCGATAATGTTGATGATTAATCCGTCTTAGCATTGAGCACTACCTCACCTCTGGGGAGAGTCTAGCTAGCTCCACGTACCTGCTTGACTGAACCGAGTTCGAAGCAGTCAAACACATCAACACTCCCAGTCTGACCTCAAAACCTGATCCAATTGCTCTACGTCGCTTTGGTTCTCTTTCCCTCTTTTGTGCATATTACTTTGGTTCTGCTCCGGCGACCTGGCTGCTTGTGTGTCCACACTAGTACGTAGATCATGTACGACTCGACAAGCTTCTGTCAAATAATTAGTGTGGTCTTTGGCAAGTCATGGATTGGCTGTTGAGATATCTGTTTCTTCTCTATACCGAGAAGGTTTGGAATTCTTTGCCCATCATATCTTTCCTGACAATGATGACCAGCTTCTTTTTCAAAAGCATGTTTTCTATTTCCTCCAAAGCTCTTAGAATCTTTTTCCTCTTCTGCTCCCATATCTCCTTCCCTTTTACTTTTTTTTTTATTTCAATTAAAGACCGTCTATACTGTGGACGTTGGGCTGTGACTGGAACCTCCAACTTAAAATGAAAAAATGTGTTTGTGGCGCGAACACCAGTTCGTAATCTCTACACTCTCTCTCTCTCTCTCTCTCTCTCTCTCTCTCTCTCTCTCTCTCTCTCTCTCTATATATATATATATATATATATATATATATATATATATATATATATATATATATATATATGAGTGAGGAAAGATTGACCAAGAGGATATATGTGTCAGAGGTGGAGGGAACGAGGAGAAGTGGGAGACCAAATTGGAGGTGGAAAGATGGAGTGAAAAAGATTTTGTGTGATCGGGGCCTGAACATGCAGGGGGGTGAAAGGCAGGCAAGGAATAGAGTGAATTGGATCGATGTGGTATACCGGGGTTGCCGTGCTGTCAGTGGATTGAATCAGGGCATGTGAAGCGTCTGGGGTAAACCATGGAAAGCTGTGTAGGTATGTATATTTGCGTGTGTGGACGTGTATGTATATACATGTGTGTGGGGGTGGGTTGGGCCATTTCTTTTGTCTGTTTTCTTGCGCTACCTCGCAAACGCGGGAGACAGCGACAAAGCAAAAAAGAAAAAAAAAAAATATATATATATATATATATATATATATTCTCCCTGCGGATAGGGGAGAAAGAATACTTCCCATGTATTCCCTGCATGTCGTAGAAGGCGACTAAAAGGGAAGGGAGCGGGGGGCTGGAAATCCTCCCCTCTCAGTTTTTTTTTTTTATTTTCCAAAAGAAGGAACAGAGAAGGGGGCCAGGTAAGGATATTCCCTCAAAGGTCCGGTCCTCTATTCTTAACGCTACCTTGCTAACGCGGGAAATGGCGAATAGTATGAAAGAAAAAAGAAAGAAAAAATATATATGTATATATATATATATATATATATATATATATATATATATATATATATATTTATATATATATATATATATATATATATATATATATATATATATATATATATATATATATATATATATATATATATATATATATATATATAAACTGAAGTTATACAGTTGGTAGAGACAGGTTCGTCAGGTCGGTATGCTATGGCTGAAAGTAAATAACAACATACATATTGTCGGCGGTTGTGTTCTTTTCGCTAACTGACGCACCTGCTTCCTGATCACGTTAATCCTCTTCTGTGTACTTCATACACATCGACCACCACCTACTGCCGTGTAGTAGTATCTAAATGATTACAATTTCCCGGGAAGACAGTAAGAGAAGTAAGAAAAGCTAGTGTCTTCATATCTACGTTCGTATGGAATATTTGAGGACGCGAAGGTGACCGGTTATATCGTATTAGAATAATTTGAATGAATCTACTGTGTTATCTGCGTACAGTGGAACGTATTTCCACCCGAGCATAACCTCCTTTAGAAACGTATTCACCTTAAAGTTTCGTATCTCAGGGTCTTTAGAATATTTGAGAAGCGTAATACCTGAGCGCAAGAACTCGGGTCAAAAACTCCTCTTCACGCTGTGAAGTCCATCTCTCTCATCAGGGAATTTTTCTTTAACCTCGCATCCTTCCGGCTTTTACCCAGCACCCTCTCCCTCTGGTCTGTTGTTCCAGTGACTACACCAAGACTTTGACTTCCCTTCTCTTCATGTATCATCTCTCTCTCTCTCTCTCTCTCTCTCTCTCTCTCTCTCTCTCTCTCTCTCTCTCTCTCTCTCTCTCTCTCTCTCTCTCTCTCTCTCTCTCTCTCTCTCTCTCTCTCTCTCTCTATATATATATATATATATATAAATATACATATATCTATCAGCTCAATCTATCATGGGGCAGTCTGAATCCCAACACAGGACAGCATCAAGGTAGGCTAGTCATAAAAATGTCCACCGTCGTTCATGTGGAAGATATCAAAGTCTTGGGTTTACAGTAAGGAAGTCGTGAACGCTCATCCGGAACACATCAAATAGATTATGTTGACTGAGGGCTAGAGTGTGCACTGTCTCAGACCCACAGCATTATAAGTCTCATCTCAAGACGGAAGAACCCAGAGCCAAGAGAGACTGGAGACCACAGGGGATGAGAGATTCCTGTTTGGCCACTGACCTACACGAAAGTGAATTTAACTATCTATCTATCTATGGATCTATCTAATCTATCTATCTATCTATCTATCTATCTATCTATCTATCTAATAAATCTATCAATCTATCTATCTATCTATCGTCTATCTATCTATCGAACTGTCGACTTATCTACTTATGTATCTGACTGTCTAACTTTCTACTTTCCTATCCGTCTATGTATCTAACTGTATATATTCATCTATCTCTATACGACGCTTGGTTGCCCGGGGTGGAGAGTGGTCACAACTCACCTACCTTGTGTGCTCCATCCCCTCCACATCCTCAGTCTTCTCCCCAGTGTATTCCTCTCATTTTCCCTTCCCAGAATGCCACCTGTCCTATCCTCAATCTGTTTCAATCTACTTCGGTCCTACATATCATCTTCACCACCGATCACCACACATTCTCTCCACTGACCAAACTACTTCACGGGTTTATGAGGGAATGTAAGCCAGGGTTCATCCACTTACTGTTCAGGATATTTGTTGGTTAAGTGGTGAAAGAACTCAGCTGTTGTGGCTTGAAGTCGCGAGTTCCAGTCCCCAATCTGTGTGTGTGTGTGTGTGTGTGTGTGTGTGTGTGTGTGTGTGTGTGTGTGTGTGTGTGTGTGTGTGTGTGTGGTGTGTGTGTGTGTGTGTGTGTGTGTGTGTGTGTGTGTGTGTGTGTATGTGTATGTGCGTGGTGCGCTAAGAAGATTTTCATGTATTACCAAGGCATTATAAAAAGGATAGTCAACAGCGAATGATTTTCAATTGAACACAGAAGGAACTGAACTAAGTGAAAATATATCCATAAAGTGTGTGAAAGAAGAAAGCTTAGAGTAAATTTGAATAAGAGCAAAGATATTAGGTTCAGTAGGATTGAGGGACAAGTTGATTGGGAAATAAGTTTGGATGGAGGAAAACTGGAGGAAGTGAAGTGTTTTAGATATCTGGGAATGGATTTGGCAGCGAATGGAACCATGGAAGCGGGTGTGAGTCACAGGGTGGGGGAGGGAGCAAAGGTTCTGGGAGCGTTGAAAAATATGTGGAAGGCGAGAACGTTATCGCGGTGAGCAAAAATGGGTATGTTTGAAGGAACAGTGGCTCCAACAATGTTATATGGTTGCAAGGCGTGGGTTATAGAGTTGTGCGGAGGAAGGTGGGTCTGCTGGAAATGAGATGTCTGCGGATAATATGTGGTGTGAGGTGGTTTGATCGAGTAAGTAATGAAAAGGTAAGCGAGATGTGTGGTTATAAAAAAGTGTAGTTGAGAGCAGAAGAGGGTGTATTGAAATGGTTTGTTCACATGGAGAGAATGAGTGAGGAAAGATTAACAAAGAGGATATATGTGTCAAAGGTGGAGGGAACGAGGAGAAGTGGGAGACCAAATTGGAGGTTGAAGGATGGAGTGAAAATGATTTTGAGTGATCGGGGCCTGAACATACAGGAGGGTGAAAGGCATGCAAGGAATAGAGTGAATTGGAACGATGTGGTATACCGGGGTCGACGTGCTGTCAATGGATTGAACCAGGCCATGTGAAGCATCTGGGGTAAACCATGGAAAGTTGTGTGGGGCCTGGATGTGGAAAGGGAGCTGTGGTTTCGGAGCATTATACATGACAGCTAGAGACTGAGTGTGAACGAATGTGGCCTTTGTTTTCTTTTCCTAGCGCTACCTCGCGCGCGTGCGGGGGGAGATGTTTGTAATTTCATATGTAGCGGGGTGGCGATGGGAATGAATAAAGGCAGTAAGTATGAATTATATATATATATATATATATATATATATATATATATATATATATATATATATATATATATATATATATATATATATATATATAAAAATATATTATCCCTGGGGATAGGGGAGAAAGAATACTTCCCACGTATTCCCTGCGTGTCGTAGAAGGCGACTAAAAGGGGAGGGAGCGGGGGGCTGGAAATCCTCCCCTCTCACTTTTTTTTTTTTTTTAATTTTCCAAAAGAGGGAACAGAGAAGGGGCCCAGGTGAGGATATTCCCTCAAGGGCCCAGTCCTCTGTTCTCAACGCTACCTCGCTAATGCGGGAAATGGCGAATAGTATGAAAGAAAAGATATATAAATATGTATACATATATATATATATATATATATATATATATATATATATATATATATATATATATATATATATATATATATATATATATATATATATATATATATATATATATATATATATATATATATATATATATATAACGAAATGAAATAAATGAGGAAACGAAGAGAAAACATAAAGAAACTGTATGTATCATCTTCACTGTAGATGTTACCATATATCTCTTTTAATACAGGAAATATCACGTTATCGAACCTCACAAGAACAAAGCAGCACAAGTGTGATGTACACAGTAAGTCACGGATCTGGTCTTCAAAGTTCGACTTCCCGGCAAGAGCTTTTCCTCATTTTTCCAGCTCTTGTTCATTAGCGTAGACAATGTACAATGGGAAGCAAAATATTTACCGTAAAATGGGAGATATGTTTTTAAAGGCAAGAAACTTGAGAAGAGCACACGTCACGGGAACAATGGATGGTGTGTACGAGGACGGCAGCCTGACGAGACGGCCAGTCGCCGTCGGCCAGAAACACCAAGAAATGTGTCATAATTTCTTCTTTGTTTTCAAATTTCGCTCGAGGGACCGGCTCCCCACACTTGTCTGGCGGAGGGCGGGTGACTTGGTTTATTCCCGTGTTGACTCGGCTTTAAGTATTTCAACGTCATTCAGGTGAAAATTCTCCAGAAATGGTTCCATGGTTGAAATATTTCTGTACGGGCATATGGATGCTCACACACACACACACACACACACACACACACACACACACACATTGGGCCTATGTTGACACTGTTGGCTCACCAGGCCCACAGCAGTTTGGAAACATAAAGTCTTCCTCCACCGCTCACTTCCTTGTCAGCCTCCTATACTTCATTTACTGCAACATGGAGAAGCGCAAGACCTCCCTGGCGCTCACCTTCGTAGACGTCACTAAGACTTTCGACCTGGTCAACCATAACATCATTATAAAGAAAGCCGTCGACGTGGGACGACGGGGTGTCTCGTCCCGTGGCCGGCGGACCTCTTGACCGGGAGACACTGGGAGACACCAAGCAGTCCGCTTTAGCGACGATCACAAGGAAAATGAAACGCGGTAAGTTCCCAAGTGCACTTTTCTGTAATGGTCACATCGTCAGGAGAGATACAAGAATTAGATAGAAAACGTAGAACAGTCAGTTAATATACAATGAAGAAATGTAGCTAGGATGCCATTGGTAAACAATCATTTTCATCGGGAAGGAGATACAGGAAGGGGGAAGAGAGAAAGAGGCATCATTTACAATGGAAATACAAATACAATTGTTTTCCTTCGCTTTCCCTACCACCACCTTCCATCTAAAAATGAATATCCCAAATACTTATATTGTTAAACCTCAGCATCCCCCAGTTAAATATCAACTCTTCCCTTTTTCGGAAACTGACGGATGACCTTCTCCAGTGAAGCCAACGACCACACCTCCTGTTGCGTCCCTTGCAACTTTCGCTCGAGTGTACCCTCACCTTAATGGACATCCCGTCAGTCTCGGGAGTCTGACCTTCGTCTCGCTCACCACACCCAAGTGTCCGCCCATTGTTGGTTTGTGTCTCTCGGTCGTGACAGGTTCCTCCCTTCTGTCTGTTACATGGAGGAGCTCTGATCAGGGTACCATGGCTCTAGGCTGACCTTTAAGGAGAAAAGGTCCCTCTGCTGGAGCCGATCTCTTAACAGTTCCTCTCTTCATGAACTACCTCATATTTTTCATGAAATTCTCTACTCATCTATCTGTTCCTTACCCCTTCCAGCAGGTCTTCCAGCTTATGATTAGCTTCTTCAATTCATCCCTCTTTCTTCCCCAGTTTATTACTCTTTCCCAGTTCTTCAGCAGCATCTTAGATTCTCCCTAGTTCCTGCGCTTTATATACGCATTCGGCCACAATAACCAATTCAGTAAGTAAGGAATCATCATGTGTATCAGTGCGTTAGTTCAGATCCCATGGACCAAGTCTCAGGTATCAAATCTAGTTCATTACAAACACAGCAGAAAACATAGCATGAAGCAGTAGTCGAAGAATGTTCGATCAGATGCAGTTAGTTGATATACATCGATGCATATCAACTGACTGTTACATTTCTCTCTTGTGTCTCCCTTGATGATGTGATTATTACACGAAAGTACACTTGGTAACTTACCGTGTTTCATTTTCCCCGTGGACTCATAGGAATATATATATATGTATATATATATATATATATATATATATATATATATATATATATATATATATATATATATATATATATATATATATATATATATATATATAGTTTTTCATCTAATTACAAATAAAACAATTGTATACTGCATATCAGTTCGTGACCAGTCCTTATGGCAGGAGAAAGCTATGTTGTCGTACAGAACAACCTCAGAGCGCTTTACTCATGCCTGAATTATCGTATGCGACGGCTCAGGCCTCGCCGGAATGCACAACTTGTGGACGCTCGTTTTACATTATAAATGAGGAAAAAACAATTGTTCATGACTCCATTTGCAACTCCGTAAACTGCGTACTGATGGAAACAAACATTGGCCTTTGCATTTCGTTGCCTCATTTACAAATGCAATTTGCGAATACAAATGTACGTCAGAGTTCCGTGAAGGGTAATGGCGAAGACCTCTGAGGATTACTGGAGAACAGTAGTGTAATGTGGCTTTCTCCAGCGATGGTAGCAGACGATACTCTCTCTCTCTCTCTCTCTCTCTCTCTCTCTCTCTCTCTCTCTCTCTCTCTCTCTCTCTCTCTTGGATATATCTTAATCCTTTTATCTAACGTTCAGCTGCAAAAGAAAACAATCATCTAGAAGATTAAGTTGGTAACATATTGTAAACTTTTCTTGATGTTGTGTAGCGTGAGTATGGGAACGGCTGCAGCGGGAGAACTGGACCCACCCACGGTGGACGGAGGAGAAGCTTCCCTTACACTAATGGTTCTGACCTGTGACCACCTCCTGACCTATGACCACCTCCTGACCTGTGACCACCCCTGTGACCACCTCCTGACCTGTGACCACCTCCTGATTTGTGACCACCCCTGTGACCACCTCCTGACCTGTGACCATGTCCTTCACCCTGAACACGTTCACTTACTCCTTGCCCTGCCCCACCCTCACGTTCACACGCCCTTCCTCTGATCCCAGCACCACCTCTCCCCTGACACACTGCTCTCTGACACCGTCAACGCCCCTGCCGTGGCACTGGTCGTCCTTGATTATCTTCATGACGTGGTCACTCCTTTCATCTAATAATAATGCATTATGCAAATTTAGACAATTTTTAAATTGTTAATTGCCAACATAATATCGTGTCCCAGCATCCAGAATGACAGGGCAGAGTGGCCGCCGTGCTGGCCACTCTGCCCGGGCTGGAGGCCACGCCACCAGAGTTTACTGGAAAACTAAACTACAGTTTAACCTTTTTTTCTATGATTTAGTGAGCTACTGTATTATGTGGCCCTGAGTCTACTGTAGCCCTTGGTCTGCTGTGGCCTTTGGTCTGTACCTTTGATAGAAATGAGTAATGATAAAACTCATGATACACTCTTTAATGCAACGTAATTGCCTTTAATGTTGATATGGCTTGATATCAAATGAGCATAGTTCTCTTTCATAACACATAAGTTGTCTTTGATACAACACTAATAGTACATCAGAAGCGACATAACACAACATTAGCAAAACATCAGGGTACGCACACAATAGTAACAATACATCAGAGGAGAAAAATACACTAATGATACATGAAAGGAGGCAAAATTTACCAACGATACATCAAATGAGGTATAGATGATACATCAAAGGAGGTATAGATGATACATCAAAGGAGGTATAGATGATACATCAAAGGAGGTATAGATGATACATCAAAGGAGGTATAGATGATACATCAAAGGAGGTATAGATGATACATCAAAGGAGGTATAGATGATACATTAGAGGAGGTATAGATGATACATCAGAGGAGGTATAGATGATACATCAGAGGAGGTATAGATGATACATCAGAGGAGGTATAGATGATCGGTTAATATCTTCACCACACACTTTCTTAACATTTTACGGAAGGATTCTTCCCAGGAGACTGGTGGACTCACAGCCCTTATAGTTGACATTGTATCCAGAGTTCGCCACAAGTCACTCCTTTGAGGATACCCTTATTCGCCATTCTGTCCCTGAGGTCCGTTGTGCCCCTGATGGCCACTTTGCTCTCTGATGGCCACTCTGACCCATCAGCTCTATCGCTGTGATTACGGCTTTAATTCCCATCCAACATACCGAATTGTTCCTTCATTTCCTGGCTATGCTCGAAACCCTTTGTTGGTTGCTTCCATGTTCCATGGTAATTCTTAGTCTTGCCCTTATCTGCCACTATCAACTACATGCTATTTAGCTCATCATTTGCCACTCCCAACTAAATTTTGTCTATCTCACCTCACCATCTGCTACATGGTTACGTCTAACATCTACCTCGCTTATACCTCACCATCTACTGCACCAGCTTCTCTGTCTTCGACAGTACCATTTATCTTACATCATCTACCACACTGATTACCTCAGAGAATACCTTAAGGTCAACCCCAGTTGCTGGCATACCATCTACTACATTACCACTCTAGCCATATACTAAGTCAATGTCCAGTATTTACACCATGATCTATACCGCAACCTTCTCATAAACCAATGTTGTTAGTACCCTACAATCTACACCACAACCTTCCCAAAAAATCAATATTATTATATACCCTACAATCTACACCACAACTTGCATTATCACTAAAATACATTCCTTCATCTACCATCACAATCTGTCTCAACATCTACCAAATAATGTGATGCGCAATCTGTCTCCACTTCATTGTCTATCCATCATCTTCACGTTATGTACTTTACTTTTCACGACACCATTAGTAACTGTCACCTCACGTTCTCCATCGCTTCTTAACATCAAGTCTATTCAAACTTCCACCCACCATCTGCCTCACCATCTCTCACTGAACTCCACCATCAACACAATAATATCTTTTCATCCCATACGACCAATAGTTCCAGCATCACTCACCCCGCGATCTACCTGAGTATCTCTCTTGCCATCTATATCTACCCGGGATCTTCCCGCCTTTATGCCTCATCACCACAATCTACCCTAATATCTAGCCCACCATGTACCCCACTATCTACCTCCCACAGTCCACCGAGCCTCACAAAAGTCTCTGGTAATTCAAAGCTGCTGGAGTGAGCTCTTGAGGTGCTCTTCCAGGCGTCCCGAGGTCCTCCAGGATACACACAAGAGCATTCCAGAGGCTCTCGAGGACCCTTCACTTGGTCGGCTTAATGAGCAGTGGCCTTAACCAGACACACTCTCTTAAATATACTCTTATTAAGCAGCAGATTTGACTGTCGGAGTTGGTATTGCCTGGATTACTCAGTATGAAGAATCTGCAAGAGAGATCTCTCCTAAGATCTTGGATAGATACAGGAAACAGCCGAAGACCAGAGCGCTGGAGGAAGCCCTTGGTGTCCTAAGTACTGTATCATGACTTTGGGAGTTCTACTCTAAGGTTCAACATGTTGTAAGGCGATGTTCTTATATGATTTTCCTACGACCAACTTCTGTGAGAATCTTTGTGCTATCCAAAGCTCTGTTAAGGTTTCTTCAGCCAAAGGCTGCTCTACTTCCGGTAGCACGGAATGATATATATATATATATATATATATATATATATATATATATATATATATATATATATATATATCTTTTTTTTTTTTGCTTTGTCGCTGTCTCCGGCGTTTGCGAGGTAGCGCAAGGAAACAGACGAAAGAAATGGCCCAACCCACCCCCATACACATGTATATACATACGTCTAAACACGCAAATATACATACCTACACAGCTTTCCATGGTTTACCCCAGACGCTTCACAGGCCCTGATTCAATCCACTGACAGCACGTCAACCCCGGTATACCACATCGATCCAATTCACTCTATTCCTTGCCCTCCTTTCACCCTCCTGCATGTTCAGGCCCCGATCACACAAAATCTTTTTCACTCTATCTTTCCACCTCCAATTTGGTCTCCCACTTCTCCTCGTTCCCTCCACCTCCGACACATATATCCTCTTGGTCAATCTTTCCTCACTCATTCTCTCCATGTGCCCAAACCATTTCAAAACACCCTCTTCTGCTCTCTCAACCACGCTCTTTTTATTTCCACACATCTCTCCTACCCTTACGTTACTTACTCGATCAAACCAATTGACATCACACATTGTCCTCAAACATCTCATTTCCAGCAAATCCATCCTCCTGCGCACAACTCTATCCATAGCCCACGCCTCGCAACCATACAACATTGTTGGAACCACTATTCCTTCAAACATACCCATTTTTGCTTTCCGAGATAATGTTCTCGACTTCCACACATTCTTCAAGGCTCCTAGAATTTTCGCCCCCTCCCCCACCCTATGATCCACTTCCGCTTCCATGGTTCCATCCGCTGCCAGATCCACTCCCGGATATCTAAAACACTTTACTTCCTCCAGTTTTTCTCCATTCAAACTTACCTTCCAATTGACTTGACCCTCAACCCTACTGTACCTAATAAACTTGCTCTTATTCACATTTACTCTTAACTTTCTTCTTTCACACACTTTACCAAAATCAGTCACCAGCTTCTGCAGTTTCTCACATGAATCAGCTACCAGCGCTGTATCATCAGCGAACAACAACTGACTCACTTCCCAAGCTCTCTCATCCCCAACAGACTTCATACTTGCCCCTCTTTCCAAAACTCTTGCATTCACCTCCCTAACAACCCCATCCATAAACAAATTAAACAACCATGGAGACATCACACACCCCTGCCGCAAACCTACATTCCCTGAGAACCAATCACTTTCCTCTCTTCCTACACGTACACATGCCTTACATCCCTGGGGATAGGGAGATAGAATACTTCCCACGTATTCCCTGCGTGTCGTAGAAGGCGACTAAAAGGGGAGGGAGCGGGGGCTGGAAATCCTCCCCTCTTGTTTTTTTTTTTTTTTAATTTTGCAAAAGAAGGAACAGAGAAGGGGGCCAGGTGAGGAGATTCCCTCAGAGGCCCAGTCCTCTGTTCTTAACGCTACCTTGCTAATGCGGGAAATGGCGAATAGTTTGAAAGAAAGAATTATATATATATATATATATATATATATATATATATATATATATATATATATATATATATATATATATATATATATATATATATATATATATATATATATATATATATTATTTTTTATTTATTTATTATACTTTGTCGCTGTCTCCCGCGTTAGCGAGGTAGCGCAAGGAAACAGGCGAAAGAATGGCCCAACCCACCCACACACACATGCATATACATACGGGTCCACACACGCACATATACATACCTATACATCTCAACGTATACATACATATACAGACACAGACATATACATATATACACATGTACATAATTCATACTGTCTGCCCTTATTCATTCCCGTCGCCACCCCGCCACACATGAAATAACTACCCCCTCCACCCGCATGTGCGCGAGGTAGCGCTAGGAAAAGACAACAAAGGCCACATTCGTTCACACTCAGTCTCTAGCTGTCATGTATAATGCACCGAAACCATATCTCCCTTTCCACATCCAGGCCCCACAGAACTTTCCATGGTTTACCCCAGACGCCTCACATGCCCTGGTTCAATCCATTGACAGCACGTCGATCCCGGTACACGACACCGTTCCAATTCACTCTATTCCTTGCAAGCCTTTCACCCTCCTGCATGTTCAGGCCACGATCACTCAAAATCTTTTTCACTCCATCTTTCCACCTCCAATTTGGTCTCCCACTTCTCCTCGTTCCCTCCACCTTTGACACATATATCCTCTTTGTCAATCCTTCCTCACTCATTCTCTCCATATGACCAAACCATTTCAAAACTCCCTCTTCTGCTCTCTCAGCCACAATCTTTTTATTACCACACATCTCTCTTACCCTTTCATTACTTACTCTATCAAACCACCTCACACCACATATTGTCCTCAAACATCTCATTTCCAGCACATCCACCCTCCTCCGCACAACTCTATCTATAGCCTACACCTCGCAACCATATAACATTCTTGGAACCACTATTCCTTCAAACATACCCATATATATATATTTATATATATATATATATATATATATATATATATATATATATATATATATATATATATATATATATATATATATATATATATATATGCATATATAAAGTAGGTGACGTCTTGGTCTTATTCAAAAGGGTGAAGGAACGGGAAACGTACATGACAACACCGCCACCAAGCCTGGACGACCACGGCAAACTGAGTAAGGCGAAACAGCAGAAAACATTTCAGAAAACTCTCCCACCCAATTCGCCAGCGAGAAATGTAACATTTTTCATATTTTTCAACAAGCAAGAATTTGACTCGTACACTGCTAACAAAATCCCTTTCGTGAATGATTTTTCTGAGGTGAATACGGTGTTTGTAGTCTTCAGAGAAATCAATATAAGACTACGTGGATAGGATGAACTGTGCTCCAGGTTCACAACCCACACACAACTGGCAGAATGGGAGGGATACACGGGGAATGTAGGACGTACGTCGAGGACTTGCTTATGCCAAGTATAATTGTTAAAATTCTTTCTGTCGTGGTGAGGTTGTTGCTCACTAAACAGAATACCCGCAAGCCGCCAGATGCGATACCACGGATGCTCACAGAACAGCTGAAGATCATACATTAAATCCTTGTTGTGATAATCGTTGACTACAGTCCTAAATGTCACCGTTATAAGAGACGTCAGTGCGTTACAACTAAGATTCACACGTACAGGACCACTATGTCTTCATTGTGAACCTTCCTAAGTATAGTGTAATGCAAAAGACCATCTAAAAGACTATCTAAAAGTTCTCAGCTGGTCACCAGATCAGTTTCACTAACCAAAAATCATACACAGAATTTCAAACATATCCACCGCTATTCCTGTCTACATCAGATTTCAACAAAGAAGTTTGGGATAGACTTTGGGCACGTTCAGATATGTATTTGTGTGACATCGTTGTCCTTTACATCCATTTTCTCGATGTTTTCTGGGAATCTGTGTATGTCTTCAGCTTAGTGGAAGAATATACAGCTTGATCAAGCACCCAACATATGCTGCATGGATGGCCCTGAAGAACTGTGCTTTAATCATTTGTTCTCTCTCTCTCTCTCTCTCTCTCTCTCTCTCTCTCTCTCTCTCTCTCTCTCTCTCTCTCTCTCTCTCTCTCTCTCTCTCTCTCTCTCTCTCTCTCTCTCTCTCTCTCCCTCTACATAGCCACTGACCAATTAACTGCTCTACACCCGTTGGCTGGACAGCACTGCTAATCCTCCGTGATCCCTCTGTTACACCGGACGCTCGGGATCTCACATGCCATAGTCGTTTTAGTTCATTAATTTCCTGTGATCACACGATTCGGCTCCCACCAGTCGCTCACAATCATACGCCCACTCATCTCTGTCAGACACGTGACATGTTTTTATAGAAGCTTACGGAACGATGAGTTATGAAGTAAGGATTTGCCAATGCCGTTTTTTTTCCCCGAAAAAAAAACAAAAATGTGAATAGCATTTTCCCATTTTTAATAAGAATATTCTTCAAAGAGAAAGAATTGAAATTGAAGATATATATCGAATGTGTAATATGGTCGTTGCTTGCAAAAAAAAAGAAAAAAAACTTTTAAAATGTTGTCCTAACGGTATTACTGAGGGAATACGGTTCTGCATCATCTTTCATCAACAAACAGAATCAGGCACACATAACAGGCAGCCACACCTGGCCTGAACCAGGGCATGTGAAGAGTCGGAGGAGATCATGGTGAGGCGTGTGAGGCCTGGCTGTGCTGAGTGGGATCTGCTGTTGTTGCATCAAAGATGACAACGAAAAGGGAATGGATGTAAGCGAATATGGTCTTTTCTTCTTCTGTTCCTGGACCCTCCTCGGAAACGAGGGAAACGGAGATCAAACATGAAAGAAAGAAGAACTAAAACGTAATAAAACATTCATATATACAATTACGCTCGAAAATATTCAGTGAATCAATAAAGTGGGATACGAGTGTTGGGAAGACTGTCCTGGAAATAAGAGAGGAATCTGACGCCTGGTGTGATGGTGCTAGGCAGTGGACATGTCTCATTATGGTTTAACATGAACACTGAGAGAGAGAGAGAGAGAGAGAGAGAGAGAGAGAGAGAGAGAGAGAGAGAGAGAGAGAGAGAGAGAGAGAGAGAGAGAGAGAGAGAGAGAGAGAGAGAGAGAGAGAGAGAGAGAGAGAGAGAGAGAGAGAGAGAGAGAGAGAGAAGCAAAGAGTTCATCAGCTGGTATACGTACAGGAAGATGACAAAGATCATTTTGAAGGTCTCCTGGGTTGTAGTGGAATTCCTGACCGCACCAAGGATGAAGGTCCTGCTGGACACAGGGACGAGGATACAGGAATGATAATGCTGAAATGAAATACAACTGGAAGTATATGGGAAATATAACAGGAAGTATATGGGAAATATAACAGGAAGTATATGGGAAATATAACAGGAAGTATATGGAAATCATTCGTAAAGTAGAATAGATGAGAATGTAAGAGGAATGCTATGTTATCAACACTGAAAATTATGGACATACCTGACATCGTAAGCCTCAGTGGCTATTACTCGTATGTTCCTCCAACCTTAATGTACAGATATACAAAGACACTCAGTAAACAATTATTTATCCAGTACTTGTATGATAGATCTGTTAAGGATTTAGGTTGCGACGTTTCTTAGATAAACTATTGCAGCTAATTAGACATATGTTCCAGGGAAGCTAATAGAACAAATCTCAGATCATTGTAACTCCTCAAAATCAACATCTTCAGACCTCACAGTATCATCACAACTCACTCTCTCACAGCCCCACTCGTATGTATCCTTCTGAACCGTTTGGGCAACATGCCTGTGACCTCTGCTCTACAGGATATCACCCCTTCCTCCTAAGCCATACTGGATATCACTCATACTTCCTAATCCTTTCAGGATATCGCGTCTCCTTCCTGAACCTTTAATGGACTCGTTATCCTTCCTGCTATCCTTTTCCA
This sequence comes from Panulirus ornatus, assembly GCF_036320965.1. NCBI lineage: Eukaryota > Metazoa > Arthropoda > Malacostraca > Decapoda > Palinuridae > Panulirus > Panulirus ornatus. The sequence goes on from NC_092240.1 coordinate 1,553,538, forward strand.
GTCCCTCAACACAGGTTTCCAATGACTTTCAGCTGAATACCTGGTAGCTACCCGTCGCCTCCTGCAAATTGGAAATCCTTCAGAGCGTCTGCTGATGTGAGGCGAGTCCCCATCCGCGCCGACTCACGCCTCAGCCCCTTAATAAGGTGTTCATTAGTCTTGGTTCCTCGTCAAACCATCCAATCAGCGAATAATGTAGGCTTTCACTCTACCACCGGAGGCAGGGAGGCAAGGAGAGAGGTAGGGAGGGAGGCAGGATGGCAGAGAGGAGTAGCGATGAGGTTTCCTTTTAACGACGACTTGAATGGTAGCGAGGCAAGGTGGGGATACTCAGCTAGGGTCCGATGGCGGCAGGTGGAACAGGTGGGTACCGAAAGTAACGGGTTTGATAATGTTAGTGACAGGTGTGCTTGTGAGTGATAATGATAGTGACAGATGTGCTTGTGAGTGATAATGATAGTGACAGATGTGCTTGTGAGTGATAATGATAGTGACAGATGTGCTTGTAGATGATAATGTTAGTGACAGGTATGGTGTTGGGATAGTGATGATATAGAGAAATCAAATGGTGGGTCATGATGGTAGTGACATGTATGGTTCCTGTATGACGGCAGGATGATGAGGACTGTGTGAGGAAGAGTGATGGAAATATGGTAATTGGTGAATAAAGACAATTAGACAGAAAGGTGTAAAGTGGGAATGAATAGAGACATAATTCTGAAAATTACTAATAAACATCACCATGAGAAAACAATGAATGATATTCATCTTCATCTTGTACAGAAATGAACCAATTAAAAGATCCAAAGTCTGGCCAGAAGTCTTGTCTTCAGTCATATGGTTCATCGAGGTAGGTCATCCAGGACCTGAGCCTGACAGTGGAGTTCCTGGTGACCAACAGGTCATATATCAATAGAAGGTTCATCATGATGAACCTTATTCATTCACTCGCCGTCGTCAGTAAGCGGGAGGATCTGAGGTGTTCCCAAAGTAGACCACACTGACAGTTTTCCTAACGTTCACTAAACATCAAGATTCGCGTTCACATAACCAACAAAAAAGAAACTACAATATTATTGTACCACCTAACAATCATGGCTCACCAGCTGCTGTGTTCTTATCTGGAAAAACATCTTTCGGTGGCCTTCTGAGCGAGTTTCTAATTCACATTGTTTGTTGCCGGTACACCTATGTATACGTACATACACACAAACACACACACACACACACACACACACATATATATATATATATATATATATATATATATATATATATATATATATATATATATATATATATATATATATATATGTGTGTGTGTGTGTGTGTGTGTGTGTGTGTGTGTGTGTGTGTTGTGTGTGTGTGTGTGTGTGTGTGTGTATGTATGTGTGTGTGTGTGGAATGCTCTTGCAAACACATTGTTGAAATGACCACATTAACAGGTTTTGATCAGAGTATTTTGCTTTATCAAGGTGATCAACATCTCTTTTAATATGGGTTGTCTGCGCAGTGCAGCGCACACCTGAAGGATCGATGTTTTTGCGCTTTGAAACTTCGGTCATTTGGGCGCTGTAGCTGCCAAACGCTTCCTCCATTACATGACAACTACACCTTGCACGCCCCTCCCGCCCTCGGCCTCATCCCCTTTATCACCTCCCCTTCCCCTGACACCCATCCCCAGTAGGCCCTCCCCTCCCCAGCCTCACAGTCTGTCCGGCGGCTCTGACCGTGGCGGGTTCGTCTAGTCTCAGATGGCGTGTGCAGACAGGCCACAGAAACACTTGCTGCATTTTATATAGACTGAAAAATTATTTTTTCTGGGAATTACTACACGGGAAAAGTGCTCGGATTACACTCTTTAGTCATGCCCAATATTTTTACCAAGTTATAAGCCTATCTAGGGTCCAGTTACGGATCTATATATCTTATCTACAGAAATATATAGATAGTAACGCCATTTCTCCATTGTTATAAATATATATATATATATATATATATATATATATATATATATATATATATATATATATATATATATATATATATATATATATATTATTTTTTTTATATTATACTTTGTCGCTGTCTCCCGCGTTTGCGAGGTAGCGCAAGGAAACAGACGAAAGAAATGGCCCAACCCCCCCCATACACATGTATATACATACGTCCACACACGCAAATATACATACCTACACAGCTTTTCCATGGTTTACCCCAGACGCTTCACATGCCTTGATTCAATCCACTGACAGCACGTCAACCCCGGTATACCACATCGCTCCAATTCACTCTATTCCTTGCCCTCCTTTCACCCTCCTGCATGTTCAGGCCCCGATCACACAAAATCTTTTTCACTCCATCTTTCCACCTCCAATTTGGTCTCCCTCTTCTCCTCGTTCCCTCCACCTCCGACACATATATCCTCTTGGTCAATCTTTCCTCACTCATTCTCTCCATGTGCCCAAACCACTTCAAAACACCCTCTTCTGCTCTCTCAACCACGCTCTTTTTATTTCCACACATCTCTCTTACCCTTACGTTACTCACTCGATCAAACCACCTCACACCACACATTGTCCTCAAACATCTCATTTCCAGCACATCCATCCTCCTGCGCACAACTCTATCCACAGCCCACGCCTCGCAACCATACAACATTGTTGGAACCACTATTCCTTCAAACATACCCATTTTTGCTTTCCGAGATAATGTTCTCGACTTCCACACATTCTTCAAGGCCCCCAGAATTTTCGCCCCCTCCCCTACCCTATGATCCACTTCCGCTTCCATGGTTCCATCCGCTGCCAGATCCACTCCCAGATATCTAAAACACTTCACTTCCTCCAGTTTTTCTCCATTCAAACTCACCTCCCAATTGACTTGACCCTCAACCCTACTGTACCTAATAACCTTGCTCTTATTCACATTTACTCTTAACTTTCTTCTTCCACACACTTTACCAAACTCAGTCACCAGCTTCTGCAGTTTCTCACATGAATCAGCCACCAGCGCTGTATCATCAGCGAACAACAACTGACTCACTTCCCAAGCTCTCTCATCCCCAACAGACTTCATACTTGCCCCTCTTTCCAAAACTCTTGCATTCACCTCCCTAACAACCCCATCCATAAACAAATTAAACAACCATGGAGACATCACACACCCCTGCCGCAAACCTACATTCACTGAGAACCAATCACTTTCCTCTCTTCCTACACGTACACATGTCTTACATCCTCGATAAAAACTTTTCACTGCTTCTAACAACTTTCCTCCCACACCATATATTCTTAATACCTTCCACAGAGCATCTCTATCAACTCTATCATATGCCTTCGCCAGATCCATAAATGCTACATACAAATCCATTTGCTTTTCTAAGTATTTCTCACATACATTCTTCAAAGCAAACACCTGATCCACACATCCTCTACCACTTCTGAAATCACACTGCTCTTCCCCAATCTGATGCTCTGTACATGCCTTCACCCTCTCAATCAATACCCTCCCATATAATTTACCAGGAATACTCAACAAACTTATACTTATATTTACATAAAACGGTGGGCGATCTAATAATGTAAGTTCATACCGCTATAGCGTCAGTTTAGCGTTACTGAATGGTTGTACCCAGCCTCCCAGCCACTGGGCGACCAGCCTTATGAACACAGTTTTCAAGAGTATGAATTAAAACACATTTGTCTGAAAGACAACAAAATTCCTCTCGTATTAAGTAAAAGCTGTGGTCTAATGTACAGTTTGTACAACAGGGAATTCTAGATTAATGGAAATTAAGAGTGTTTAATGCTCTCGTTAGCTGGAGTAATTATTTTAGCTCCCAATGGTTTTACTTGGTTTATAATTGTCTGTTTTCTTCCATTTAGTTTCACTGGGTTTGTGCTTGTCTGTCCTGCCTTGTTGTTCCTCCTTGCTTGCCCTTGTCCACTTGATTTAAACGGTATTTACATTTTTGACATCTTTACCATGGTGGTTTTCCTCTACTTCTGACTCTCTCTCTTCTCCTGGTACAGCCAATGATCTATATATATATATGTATATATGTATATATATATATATATATATATATATATATATATATATATATATATATATATATATATATATATATATATATATATATATATATATATATATATATATATATATATATATATATATATATATATATATATATGTGTGTGTGTGTGTGTGTGTGTGTGTGTGTGTGTATGTGTGTGTGTGTGTATGTATGTGTGTGTGTGTGTGTGTGTCTGTGTGTGTAAGAGGAGAGCGATATTCTGTCTACAGCCTTGACCTTTCCCATTAAAAGTCTAGATCTTATCAGAGATAATAACAATGCCATAAACATTTTCCAATACATAAAACTTGTGTTTAAGATGAGAAATGTCCACTGATATACCTCCGTCGTTTGTCAAACAAAGGAATCGTGAATATAGATTATCTTTCAATTCCTTTTGGGAGGAGAGTCAGTGAGCATCGCTTTGTGAGTCGGTCGGAGTTTTAATTACGTTTGACATAGGTGCATCAGGGGCTCGTCCGAGCAGCAAATCGGGGGCCCAGATTCACAGTCAAATGGATCCAGAGTTCTGTCCAAATTCATATTTCATGATTAATGAAACAGAGTATCATCATGCAACTCATCCTGTCTGAGAATGTAACTCTCTCTCTCTCTCTCTCTCTCTCTCTCTCTCTCTCTCTCTCTCTCTCTCTCTCTCTCTCTCTCTCTCTCTCTCTCTCTCTCTCTCTCTCTCTCTCTCTCTCTCTCTCTCTCTCTCTTAAAGAAAAAGACCATTCGACTTTGTGATAAAAGACCGACGAGGACTGGATCACCTCCAGACGAAAACATTCATTACCCAAACGTGTACTTGTTGCATGCAAACATTTGAACCAGTGTTGAGCAACATAACCGTTCACAAGGATCAGGTTTGTATCAAGCCCTTAATGGGAAGGGTACGACCCTTGAGCACGATGATACGACCCTTACGTGTGATGACCTGGTCCCTGACCTCACCTTAAAAGTCAAGTCAAAGGCCAGCCCATTGTACCCACCAGTTGTACCGTCACGTTCAGGGCGATTACTGCTATCTGTAGGATTGTTTGTTCAGTGTCGCATATATATATATACATATATATATATATATATATATATGTGTGTGTGTGTGTGTGTGTGTGTGTGTGTGTGTGTGTGTGTTGTGTAGACTCATCTCGTTGACCATTACGTTGACCGGAGGTGGAGGAATCACATCCCTTACTGAGCGTAAGTATATAATAGCAGATCTGACGTGTTCTGAGGCGGGTATGTAGCGGTATGGGGCGGGAGGCATCAGTTACTGGGGCGGGAGGATGACGCCGTGGGTGAACCTTCCTTCCTGAGGGAAAATGGGTGACGTGTTGCTGGATGGCAATGTTATAGACTCAGATGAGACAACCACTTCGCGAGGGTAGACGTGTGACGCGGTAGAAGGCGTGGCAACATGACTGTCTGGAGAGCGACCATTTATTAGACTGGAAATCTGAAGCCATGGGTAAAGCTGGAAATAAATTATCGTCGAGATATGACGCGTCTGGAGGACTCCCCAGCAAGCGAGATGGAATATGGCGGGGTATCTGGAGGCAGTCCTCACCCAGGTGGGAAATTCGATGCTATGGAGGTGGGTGGGGATGGGATTATGACACTAGGGGTAGTGGTGCCAGCCACTAACGGGAGGTGGGACTATGACAGTGTGGGTAGTGGTGCTATTAACAGATCATAGCACCGCTGTATATATCTGTCATGATGCATGAGATTTCCTTCAACTTGCTCCCTCTCCCGTCCTCTCCCCCAGCCCAATCCTGATACCTAATATCCTCCCCTGACACCCAGCATCCCTCCTTGCAAGCAAGAATCCTCCCCTGCCAGCCAGTGTCCTCCACGACCTAGCAGTATCCTCCCCACCAGACAGTATCTTCCCCTGCTGCTTGGTATTCTCCCATATCAACCGATAAACTCCCCTTGCTCCCTATATCCTCCCCTACCAAGGCAGTATCCTCCCCCTGGCAGCCGGTACTCTCCCCTGTCGTCCAATACCGCCCGCGGTTCTGTGCTGAGGCAGGAGCTACCGGGGAGCAGTAAATCTTTGAAGTTTTCGACAGGTTGCGAGCGCTGTGGATCGCCGTCCATTGGACGGGTTTTATGTGATTGGTGAGAATCTCGAGGTGGTGTTTGTCGTTAAAGTTGTGCGTCAGATGGTGACTGATGTTTCCCTCCGCCGGTGACTCAACATGACTGTATACCCTCACTAGCGATGGACGTTGACTCGCGTTTTATCTGTTGCGTGATTTAAAGCAGTCCTCACAGCCTCCCTCTACGGTTTACTGTCTTGTTTGATGTGAGTATCAGTTATGAGAGAGAGAGAGAGAGAGAGAGAGAGAGAGAGAGAGAGAGAGAGAGAGAGAGAGAGAGAGAGAGAGAGAGAGAGAGAGAGAGAGAGAGAGAGAGAGAGAGAGGAGGAGGAGGAGGAGGAGGAGGAGAAGGAAAGAATTACAAAGCTGTTTGATATCTTTTGAAGCTAAGATAATATTATCGTGTATCTCCTCTTTACATTCATTTCTTTTTCAATTTAGTCTGAAGTTTTAATGTAATTTTTCACATACATAATTTCTCTGCCTCTCGACCGGTTATTCGGAGATCTATATCGCACGATGTGTTGGTATTTTGAGTATATGATAAGATTTAGTTGCATAATGCAAGAAGAATTTCTATAGAACTTCTGCAGCTTCAAGGATGCGCTACACTTAGTAGTTCCGTCCATTGACAGTGGTACAACCTCTCCCTAGTGGTGGCGTTTCACCTTCAGTGTTCCCACATAATGTTGGGTCCGGTGATGTGAATTTAGCATATATATATACTTTGTTAAGTACTGGCACCTGATGAGGTGGATCATCTCCACGAAACGTGCCACACGTACAGAAAAATCATGTTGAATGAAATAGTATAAACCTACTGAAGTGCGATTTCATCTTCATAACTTCCAATATATATATATATATATATATATATATATATATATATATATATATATATATATATATATATATATATATATATATATATATATATATATATATATATTATTCCAGAATTTGGAGCGCTTGTTTGTTTCTCTTTCATGGCTGAATTGTAACGTCTGGAGGGCCACAATTTTGAGTTAAGGTACTTCAGTGTCTCGGCAAGATTTCGAGCCGCGCATGTTGTCTTTGAAGTCGTTTTGAGGCCATCTTAGGCCGCTTTGAATACCCTTATACATACACTTGGTTCAGTACAGTTAATACAATGTTAAGAATGTATCATTATACAAGTGTTCATTAATGACTGTGTTGCTAAATTTGACCACGGAACGAGACATACCTAACATTCCCCTTGCTCCACCCTATACCACTTCTCCTCCCTCTCTCAGCTCACCCCAGCACGAGACCTACCACACAAGCTACCACCTGTGCCTGACGAAACTGTCAAAATCTGATATTAGTGGCTTTTCTGAGGGAGTTTAACTTGTTTGTTGCCGCTCTGTTAACGTTCGTCGTATGTGGTACGACTGTCAGGTGTGTGTGTGTGTGTGTGTGTGGTATATATGTCATGCGTGCGTGTGTGTGTGTGTGTGTGTGTGTGTGTGTGTGTGTGTGTGTGTGTGTGTGGTATATATGTCATGCGTGCGTGTGTGTGCGTGTGTGTGCGTGTGTGTGTGTGTGTGTGTGTAGTATGTAACATACAGTAAGGAGTTGTGCTGCGTGGGCGTGATTGACCATTCATGGAACCGGGGAGGTGCAGGTACCGGGGAGGTGCAGGTTTGACACATTTTTTGTTTGGGGATGAATAGCATAATGCATTACGCATGTATATACAGAGCCGTTAGTACAATGCATTACGCATGTATATACAGAGCCGTTAGTACAATGCATTACGCATGTATATACAGAGCCGTTAGTACAATGCATTACGCATGTATATACAGAGCCGTTAGTACATTTTATTCATCTAGCCGTCGCTCTCAGTGCAAAATAATTTAATTTCATTTCCAGTGGAATTATATTTGATGTTCCTTCATTAGCAGAGGAGCTTTTATGATGTAAATAACTCATTAATGAATAATTAATCTCTCATTTGTTTCATTATGTTTCCAGGATAGACTGATAGCTACGTGTGGGGTTTGATGCAACCATAACACAGTGCTGCCGGCGGCAACCTTCGATTATAAACACTGAAAGTCTTTCAGTTGGTGAAAATGAGATGAAAGTATTAATGAGCCGTCAATTTTCTACATAATTTACAATAATTAGTGTGGAGTAAAATAATTAGGATCGTCTTTGTCTCCTATTGATTCTTTATCATACCAAAGGTATTGTGATAATGCTTCTACTCTAGATTATTCCTGAACATAAAGGAATTACTCAGTTATCAATGACATAGTTACACGAGGCTATAGACACTGTGAATGTAACTTCTGAGATAACGAAAACAGAGAGAAAAAGGAGACATACGTTTTCCTCTTATGTATCATCATGATAGACATAGGTATATGAAAGACGTCAGTTATCATCTGTTGAGGTTATCATAACGTACATTCAAAGTTTAGAAAATGAGGATGATTAGAACGTTATTGTGAGGGAAGCATCACTGAGGCATCACTGAGGCATCATTGAGACCACTGAGGCATCATGAGGCATCACTGAGGCATCACTACGAGGCAATATATCAGGGGCTCTAGAGGCATCATGGGTTCATAATGATGTACCGAGGAGGTCTAATCATGGGCTGGAACTCTGCCCATGATCCCACATTAGTCCATGGTTTAGGAGGGTTTATGTGGTGTTGCAGTGATGACAACGGTCCACTTACACATAAACCGGCGTAGAGGGACGCGAGGCGTGGTTTGTGCGTGGTTTATGGCTGCACTGGGGACAAGATTTCCTCCGGGTTTATATCTGGTTTATGGTTCTGCCACTCGGCTCATAAAACTTCAAGGCTATGGGTGGATGGGCAAGTAAATAATCTGGCTAACTCATAGACACTTAGAGAAGCTTATATATATAAATATATATATATATATATATATATATATATATATATATATATATATATATATATATATATATATATATATATATATATATATATATATATATATATATATATATATATATATATATATATATATATATATATATACATAATGTTATTTGTTATTACTTAAGAAATCTGATCTGAAGGTAAATATATCACTAATCAAAAATCGACAACTCATGACATTCAGTTCGTGGAATAACTCTGTCTTGCATCTACTCTGGACACCCAATATTGCTAAATCATGAAGCTCGAGAATTTCTAGTGAACGCATCGTCGCCCAGCCTATCTTTACCTCCTTTACTTCTTGTACGGGAAAATCTTTACGTTTCACATGAGAAATATGGGAACATCTGGACATAAATGTGACCTTAAATCTCCGCTGAAATGCACCGGGAGAGCAGGCGTCCCTTCAAGTAAGACTTGTAAATCTTCTAGCCTCTCGGCCGTCTCGCCCTGTGGACGCCCTCTTGTTAATCCCAGGTATTATCCCGGCTAATGTCCTCAGCCAATCGTCATCTATCAAAATAAGGGACACTGAACCGCCCCCACTACCTCTCCCGTGCCTCCCGTCTCTCTTGCCTTACACTGCTGACAAGTTTCCTTGAGCTGGTCTGGCTGTGTTCTTGCTGGGTCTTGTTTCCTCACCAGGGAAAAGAGAAGTACATCGGACTGACCTGTGTACACTGTCTCACACTCATACTGACACATATACGGGCATAAACTCTCTCTCTCTCTCTCTCTCTCTCTCTCTCTCTCTCTCTCTCTCTCTCTCTCTCTCTCTCTCTCTCTCTCTCTCTCTCTCTCTCTCTCTCTCTCTCTCTCTCTCTCAGGATCCTACACGAAGCATCAGCCTCCAGCAGCGTTCTATGGGGACCGACTCGTTGTAGTTAGAGACGACGCTATCAATATTTATTCCCGCACTTATACGCGGAGTTACGACCCCTTGGCCTCTGGAATTACGCCAGTCGGGGGCCCCAAGTACCCGCGGGAGAGCTGCTAGCAAGTGCTGGATGAGACGGCGAGGAAGGGAGGGCAGACATGGGGAATGGGGGAGTGGATGCAGGTGGGAGAAGCGAGGAGAAAGAGAACAGGAGGAGCAGAAGACAGGATGACAGGGAAGAGAAATAAGGGAAGGTGGAGTTGACAAGTTGAGAAAAAAGACTAAGAAAAGGAGGAATGGTAGAAATGAAGAGATAAGAGTAGTGGCAAGCAGGAAGGAGGGAAAAGTGAAATTAGGTCGAGTGGCAAGAAGAGAATGAGGGAAGAAATGAAAGGATAAGGATGGGTGATGTGGAGAAAAAGCAGGATAGATATGGAAAAGGCAGAGAAGATAAGGAAAATGAAAGCAGAGAAGATAAGGAAAATGGAAGCAGAGAAAGGTAAGCAGTAAATGGGGATGAAGGAAGGAGAGAGACTTTACCTAGAATTTAGCGTCAGTGGGAGGATCTGGTTGAGGCGTGTGAGCCTCTCACTAATAAAGTAAAAAAGAAATATTGCCTCATTTAGAAATGTTTTCCCTTGTCATGTACATTACCTCGCCGTGCCCACGTAGTTCACACATCCTCTATGGTAAGGTCTCTGTTTTCCGTTCCTGTAGGTTTATTGTAATTGAGTTTGCGAGTGATGTGTTCCAACGAAACTGTGTTTAAATAGGACGTTCCTCATGCCTCACCGGCGTGGTATGTGGTCCTGGAACAGACACACAACGAAGCCTCTGAAGATAGGATGGGATGGTGCTGTTCTCAGGCTGCCGTGACCTGACCCCTTCACAGGTGGTGTGGCCCAGCTAGAGACTGGCGTGCTACAGACAAGTCCGCTTGATAAAGAAAACATTATGTCAGATCCCTTGGTTACAGTGAGCCATTCTCTTCAACGTTATGAGAACATTGTAAATAAGAAATATTTCACTTTCTTACTCAACTGGTATTTCTTTCGCTTAAGAAATATTTCACTTTCTTACTCAACTGGTATTTCTTTCGCTTGTTCTACCAATTCTACCATCACCGTTGTGATCCCTTCAGAACATCACCATCACACTGTAACATTACTACACTACACAGGCAGATGATCGACACTTGATAAAACATTCAAGGCAGAATCATCAAGAGTTAATGGTAAACATATTTGGAATGTGTACAGTTTTAGCAGAGGTAATACGCAAAGTATCTGGCAAAAGAACTCGAGCAAGGCGTTGATGAAAACACTGATCAGGTGTCCAGGATTATAAGATGACAACAATATGTAGTGTGTTCTTACCACCGGTACATTTTGTCCACACTCGAAGTAAACCAGCTGTTGGGATCATTGATATCATCAGTGTTTATCATGGTGAAGATGAGCACAAAGGAAAGTTTTCAGGGAACCAGAGTTAAGACAATGTTGTGGTGCAGGGCAGTGCAGGTGACTACATGTAACCTGCTTCACTCCTAGAAAGCTCAGCAACGCAAGCAGTCTTCATGATCTTATTATGGTCTTCCCAATTTCTGATTAATAACTACGTTCACAAAGGTGCAAGAGCGAATGAAGGAGAGGAAACTAAAGTGCGAGGACGGGAGATTGGAAGGAGATGAGTGATGACATGCACTTTGGAATAGTCTAAGGAAAGAAGGTTTGGATCTAGTATCAGCAATACTACACGTCACAGGAGGAGACCATGTCTAGCGCACGTAAGAAATTTATGGAAGGAAATGGAGAAGCGCGGTTTAGTTAAGGCGGGCTACGTAAAGTTGGGGCTGAGTTGGTGATCAAGGTAATATAAGAGATATATGGAGGAGGTAAATGGGGAGCGGGAATTGCCAGGTTGACCTTCAACTCCGGCTCTGGCAATACCCAGGAAACTTCCCTCAGTATTCTCAGTGGTCACACTTGCGACGGCTGACGTCATCACGAATCCCTGTTCAGGAACGTACTCCAACACTCAACACACCAACACTTGCAAGACGTTAGCCACAGAATCGAAACCTTTAATTTGCCTTCGTCAAAACGCATTTTTTTTCCAATTCATGAAAAAGAATAAAACCATTATCTATCTTTATTGGATCTTCATATGTAAATCAACTCTCTAATAAAGCAAACAAAGGAATAATTTGATCACATTGGCACTTACGTATCATACTTTCCAGCGTCACTTTCATGATATTGAGTTAGAACAAACTTCAGAAATACAAATGATAGCTTGTTAGAAAGAAATATGTTCTTATACCTTCAAGACGATGTAGATTACACAAACAAATGAAGAAATAAGTGAATAGATGTACCGAAGTAAATACTGAAGAAGCCATCGGTGCTTCGGACACGTTATACGAGGGCTTTATGGTGGCCAGCGACCCTCTGCTACTGTGGAGTGATTGTCAACACCATCATCGCCAGAGATATTCATCGCCAGAACTGTTACTCTAGCAACTGTGTAGTTCTGCCTACACACAGGGGGACACCAGGAGCGTGTACCCATTTCTTTGTTTTGTGATAAGCCGGACATATATAACTATGTTCTTTAATTCTATGTGGTTCTTATTAGATACCAGATATATTTAAGTATGTTTTCTTATCATATACCTAACGTACTTACATATGATTCCTAATTAAATGCCCGACAAATTTACGTATGGTTCACTATCAAATATCCGACGCCTTCACGTTAGGATCTTTGTGTTCTTATGGGATTTCAATGATTTTCTCCACACGCCGCACCAGAGTAAGAAACAATACATTTTCTTTGTTCATTATTCATTAAATATCTGCCATATTGCCCACGAGTTACGATCTCGTGTTTTCTGTCGTGATCTTAAAGAACTTTATCCTTTTCTTTCACTATTATACTTTTATTCAAATTTATTCATTCGTTATCTTGGCTGATCTTTTATTTCTATTATACAACTGCTGAATCCTGATTCTGTTATGTCTGTATGATCCACATTTTACAATAGACATTTGTTTAACAAAATGGGATTTGAGTATTACAGTAACTTTTACCTTGGTTTCCTTGTTCATTGTTATTTTCTACCATTTCTATCTCGTAGTTTTATTAACAGCTTGCGCTATTTCTTGAATTTCTCAGTAATTTGCTAAGCACTGTAATCATTGCTTTCAAAGATCTTGCACACACCACGCTTTACCTTTGAATAAGACCACTAGGCCAGTGTTATGTAACCCCCCCCCCCACGCCCTCCCTCAATAGAAAAAAGAATAGATAAAAGACTTGCTGTCGGGATATTTCAGAAACCAGCCATGTTATCAGAGTTACAGAAGAAATACAGTTTTGTAATAAATACAGATTTATTTCAATGTAAATTAATATTTCAATAAATAGAAAAATACAATTTGGGAAAAGATTCACCAAGTTTTATAACCAATATTATGAAAATGCAGTAAGTGTGGCAGTGGATATTTATGAGAGTAAAGCAGCGTTGCAACGTAATAAGTTCTGCTTGCATGCTGCTCCAGGCGATACAGAATATAAGAGTATCAGAATAATTGCTGTTGTAGAGGAAATGTCACCACCATTCCACTATCTCATAGCAGTACTAACATAACACCAACTGTAACACGTCATTACAACACATACACAGCAACAGTAACACTCACAGACCGTTACAACATCACCACAGCAACATCACAACATACACGCCGCCATGGTTATCATGACAGCATAGAGGCTACAACAGCGCCATCACAAGTAGCGGCATCATCGTACCGAGGGCACCACCACAGCACCACCACAGTAGAGGCAACATCACAGCAGACATACCCTCACAGAGGAGGCACACATACATCACCAACATAGCAAAGCCACCATAACATCACCATCACACCAGAGACGCTGCCACATCACCAACAACATAGCACCATCACTGGTACCATCACAACACAGGTACCATACAGCACTGATACCATCACACCACAGATACTCTCACATGACCGGTACCATCAAGCACTGTTGCCATAACAGTACTGATAACATTACAGTACCGGTACTCTTACATCATCGGTACCATCATAACATTGTTACCATGATAGTACCGATAACATTACAACACAGGTACCAACACCTCACCGGTACTACTATCACATGAGCGGTACCATCACAGCAGGAAGTGTTATACCTGGAACACTCGTGTATCATTACCAGCATCACAACACCACCACAGGAGTATATGTTCTCCACAGTGTCCGACATGACCTTGGCAGACGACGTCCGGAGTCGAGGGGGACATGCCATCTGTGGTGTCCCTCCAGGGCAGGCGAGTTGAGGAGGACATAGCTTCAGGAGGAGGAGGAGGAGGAGGAGGAGGAGGAGGAGGAGGTGGTGGTGGTGAGGGAGGAGGAAATAGGTGCAGAATCAAGCGAAGTAGAATTAGAAAAGAGTAAGATGACGGGAAGCACAGCTTTATTAATTGGAGGGTTGCAGTAAATGACCATCAAGACGACATGACGACTGCTTCTCTGTCAGACCTGCATCACTAGAGGCAATATCATCATGACACCATCAAGGTGGCAACACAACAGTGACAGAACCACAGCTACAGTAACGTATGCACCAATGATAGAGAGGATCATCAGAAGATTATCATGCCATCACTGTAGCGTCATGCTCACACCACAGCACCATCACCAACACAGCAGCACGATCATCACAGCACCATTACAACCACCATCACATCACCAGCTCCATCACCATCATAGCAGCATTACCTTCAAAACAGAAAGTCAAAGCAGCAATATCGGTATAAACCACCATCCATCAGCACCACAGCACAGCATAATCACCACTAACACAGCATCACCATTACCAGCACACCAACCACTCGCACACCATCATCGCGAAGGCACCAGCACCCTCGTAGCTGCACGACCGTCACAGCAATACCCCGTTACAGCACCACAACGGCATTAGTATCACATTCACAGCAGCACCACCGTCACAGAAGCACCACCGTCACAGCAGCACCACCGTCACAGCACCGTAGCTATAGCAGCCAGCGTCACAGCAGAAGCAGAGCCTGACGCAATAAAACCTGTGATGCAGGAGGAGCGTCACTGGCCATTATTTACCGAGTGCCGGCTGGCCTGGCCGCTCACGGGCCAGCAACCCCCCGAGCACGACACCCGCCCCTCCTCCCTACGCTTGGCCAGGCCGACCACACAGCACCGGCAACCCCTCCACCCTCACCCCTCTTCACCTCTTTCCAATTCCGAGACCTCGGCCCAGCAAGGCCTGCCCAGCCAGTCTCCCACCTGATCCTCCAGTACTTCCCTCACACAACCTATATGTCAATACTTACATACATTCATACAAACATACGTGTATTAAGGCAGAAGGCTTTCCTTTAACCACCAGCTGTTAAGTGCAAAATTGCTATTCACTAACTTCTTATTCTTCTCTTATATTTTCCTCGAATATATGATTTCTAAATATGATTTTCTATATTGATAATTTGGAACGTTTTGATGTACATATCTCATATTTAGACAGTGTGTTATGGCATAATACAAGTATGAATACAGCCTTGTATATGTATATGGGGCGGACAAGGTTGTTATGTGGACTGGCGTAGAGGTTACCCACCTTGGTGAGAGGTTATCTGGTGTAAAGACTTGAGAAAGGCTCCAGCTGGTGGGGTAGGTCTGTAGGTGAGATATTACTTAGAGAGATATCGCCAGGGACTCATACTACGACTGCCATCATGGTTGTACCCCACAACTTCCCAAAGCATCACAGAGAAGTTTGCAATAATTCACACAGGCTGCAACCAGCGTCAGCGGAAACGCATTTTAGGAATGTAGGACTGGAAGCTCTGCGTCAGCTGATTTCTTAATGTTGTCTCTAACCCAAAGACGAGAGAGAACTCTGGAGGATACATCACTTCCTGATGCAGTAGATGCAGAGATTATGTCTTATTTCTCGTTGAGTGAATCATTAAGGGAAGAAGTACATAAACCACAAGTCATGTTTACAGAAACTGAAAAGTTACATTAGAAAAAGAATACGAATCTATATTGAACAGAACTCTAAGACTAGCAGTTCACAGCAACTGGAGAGTTATAAAGTTGTTGACCATTACCTAAGAATAAGTTGCTCACTGCTAAAAGACTAACAACTTTTTTTAGGTATTTTCCTTATTAATGATATCGCTTATAGTATCAATACTATTATTATCATGATTACTATCGTTATCATTACAATTAATATTATCATTATTATCATTATTATTATTATTATTATCATTATCATTATTATCATCAATTATTATTACTATTATTATTATCATTATTATCATTATTATTCTATCTTATGTATTTACATGTGTATGTGGGTGGGTTGGATCATTCTTTCATCTGTTTTCTTGCGCTACCTCGCTAACGCGGGAGACGGCTATTAAGTATAATAAATAAATGAAATGAGTTTATTATCATTACTATTAGTATCATAGTTATCATCGTTATTATTACTTTCAATATCATTATCATTATCTTATTGTTATTATTATTATCATTACTACTCCTGACTCTCAGGTAACTTTCTGACACACGTCTAACATTTGAACAACTCTTAGTTTCCGTGTTATGGCTTTACCAGTGTTCCATGGCTCAGGTTTATCCTACTCATTTTCCTGTAAGTCCTTTTCTCATTCTCTTTTCCCTCCCTCACTTCATCCTCCTTACTTCACTCTTTTCTTCCCCCTTTCTTCATTCATCTCTCCTTCCCCCTCTTATTCCTCCTTCCTTCACTCTTAGCTCTTTCCGTCACTCCTAGTATTTGGTTCCTTCCTCACTCTGATCTTGCTCTGTTCCCTCTCGTCCCAAGCATCTTCCTCGCACGCTTTTCCTTCGCTTAAATCTGATTCTTTCCCTTCAGCGTCAGTGCTCCCCTCTCTCCTTGCGCCTTACTTCACTCCTTCCAGTCTCCATCAATGTAAACGCGGTCTTACCGTTCCTCTCCTCAGCGCCTGCTTCCTCCCCTCTCCTCTTCCTAGCATCTATATCAGGCCGTCCTCTCTCCCCAGCAGCTGGTGACCACGATGTATGCTGCTCGCACCCGGACAATCGAGGACACCCGAGATGAGGAGCACCGGTGACGACCTGGGTCCTGCTGACCCACCTCGGTAGGGAGACCAACTGCGGGAAAATGCCATCAAATGGACATCTGAACTCTGGGCTCATCTAGTGCGCTTGAGGGAGGGGGAAAGTAAGGGAACACGTGAGCAGCTGTAAGGGGTGTGGGGAAAGGCTGGTGGGTATTGGGTTAAACGATACTGCGAATGAACATTCGGAGGTTGTTTAGGGTGTGCTGGAGCAAAGAGGAAGCAGTAAAAATGCCTGTGAGTGTCGGATGAGACTTTAGGGACTTTCTGGAGTCTGGTAACGATAGGTAACTACTGAACAGTTGTGGGGCTGGACTGACAAAGTATTAGTGAGTGTGCGACCAACGCACTGTCTGCTCCAGTACAGAAGCCTTTCCATTGCTGAACATGTCTGCATAAATTTTGTATCCAAGCATTCTTATATCTCTTTTATTGATTTTCAACGAGTGGAAAGAAAGTACGTAGACTGAAAGTATTTTTCTCTCATTATATTTGGAACTAGATAATATCATGATCATGTACCAACAATGTGATCTCGATCCAGCCAACTTGTCCAGTTATATTGAAGATGATCGCCTCCCGTCCTGTCCCCCTGGCAGCAGCAGCAGCAGAAGCAGCCCTCCATGTGTCCCCAGCTTATGGCCAGCTGGAGCTGCTGTCGACACTGGCTGCTTTGACAGGCTCGATCCGGGTTGGCCGCCTCTGATGTGTTAGTGGCGAGCAGGACTGGCGAGAGCTGAGTGTCCGCCATTACTGAGTTGATTCATCTGTAACTATATTTCATCGTGGTCCTGCAGCTAGTGGCCAGCCCTCCAGCAGAGATGCGTATTACTAATTCCAAAATTAATACTTCACGCTTTCCTTCAGCACTACCTTGCCTCCAGCCATGACTCTGGATTACAGCCAAAGATAACTTGATTTGATGTTGTGGCTCCACAATGGCATTGATCCCACCTTAAAGTCTCTGGCTACTTAACATTTAATGGAATTCAGTAGATTATGAACTGTTATCATCAATAACAGTGATGAAGACAGGAAACCATACCATCAAATATCATTTTCTGTCGTTATTAGATAAATATCTTCCTGCAGCGACTGTCTGGCCAGGCAATTATGGTCATAATCCAACAAAAATGGTTGCAGTCTGATTGCAAAGGTCAAGACCTACCCACAAAGGTCATTGAACGGTCATGATGGTCGCGACCTGAACATTAAATTTCTTACTTGGTCACAAGAGACATGACCTGCTCACAGGAGTCGTGCCCGAGGCCGCACGTTCATGCCCTTAGACACAAGGGTCGTGGTCTGACCACATGGGTCACGACGTGCCTGCAGAAGTCGTACCCTGGGCTAGATAGTCGTATGTTGGTCATCATCTGCTGAAAAGTGTCACGACCCTGGCCAAAAGGGTCCGTGAGGTGGCCACATGTGGCCACGCCAGTCATCCATCAAGCTTAACACGATAAATACTTGGATTTCCCCGCCTGGATCTGGCCACCAGCAGGAACGCTCCAGATACCGCCTTAACTTCACTATATTTTCCAAGTTATCGCAAAACTCTCGTCTGCAGCATCACACCGGAAGGCCACATACAACTACAACATATCTGTCCATCAGTTGAAAAGAAAAATTAAACGGCATTAATGTGTGTTGTATCATTGTTTCAAAAGTGGATTAATTATGTTGTAAGCCTTCTGTTAACGGTTGGGATAGGCTATTTGGCCGTCAGAATTATATAATGAACAGCTACGCTAATTAGGCTATTTGGCCGTCAGTATTATATAATGAACAGTTACACTAATTACTTACTTTTCACAATGTATAATTTACGGCCGAAATTGGGCGAAGTTAGTCTCAGTTAACGCGGAGTTATTTTCCCTAATCTCATTGGAAGAATTTTGGCGGTATCTAACGAGAGCTGTGGTGTACGCCTGTCTGTCATATTTCATGTACTACAAGACATGTGTATCATTTGCATACTGAGATCATGGTACGTTACGTCGTCAGGCTACAGTGTGTTGCTTGCGTCATTTGCTTCCTCTATACTCATAAGGATTAGCCTCGCAAGCGTCTGGAAGAAATGTCACAAAGTCAGCCAATGAGGACGTTGTTCGCCAGTGACGGTGGCCAGTCATGTTACTGAGTCGAGAAATCAGAGTTACATCCCAATATTGATAAGGAAGATTAACTACAAGACTAGCAGCAGCCAACATCACTATCACTCACACATAGCTGAGCCGGGTTTCCCACAACATTACCGGAAATCACAACATGAAGATAATTCAGAACAATGACAATTATTAAAAGTAATATCTTCCGTTTAGGAAGAAAGACATAGAGTTAAATGTATCATACTTTCAGACATAAACTTAAAGCATCCATGCGCATTCATCCTCACAACTTTCAGCACAACATTTACCGAGATACATAATAGGAGAAAATGTAGACGCGTTCAGGGACCTCCATCCCCCCCACACCGCCCCTCCTCTGTGAGTTAAAAAGAATTCAGCACTTACGGTAGGGAGCTTTCATCTGCAGGGCTAATGTGACGTCAGCTGTGTGGGTTTTCACATATATATATATATATATATATATATATATATATATATATATATATATATATATATATATATATATATATATATATATATATATATATATATGTATATATATATGTTGGAAAGGATCACAATTTTGCGCATGATCAAGATATTCCTATGAGTCCACGGGAAAATGAAACACGAAAAGTTCCCAAGTGCACTTTCGTGTAATAATCACATCATCAGGGGAGACACAAGAGAGAAATATAACAGTCAGTTGATATACATCGAAGAGACGAAGCTAGGACGCCATTTGGTAAACATGTGATTATTACACGAAAGTGCACTTGGGAACTTTTCGTGTTTCATTTTCCCCGTGGACTCATTGGAATATATATATATATTGATATATATATATATATATATATATATATATATATATATATATATATATATATATATATATATATATATATATATATATATATATATACATATATATATATATATATATATATATATATATATATATATATATATATATATATATATATATATATATATATATATATATATATATATATATATATATGTATATATATATAAATAATTTATAATGATAATATTAGTAATGAAAATGATAATGATAATGATACTCAGTCATGAGAGAAATGAACAAATCTGCATAACTTAACAGAGAGAGTGTGTTACACACAGAAATAGCAGTTTCATTGTTTCCTGATTAATTTTCATTTGAATATGATTGACAAGGAAAAATTATTACAGTCCAATAACAGATGACCGATTTTATGTTTGGATCGTTCTCATTTGCCTGACCCAATTGTCACTAATTAGCAATAATTCTGTTATTTTGTTCCCCTTCCTCGTGCCTGTGAGATCTGAATGAATGCGTCAAGTGTGTTCGTTGCCTGAGGCATGTATGTGTACCACCTCTCCCCTGAACGTGCCTCCTCCTCCCTGCCCGGTACCACACTGACAGGAAGACTGAGGAACCGGAATTGCCGTAGGCTCAGCGATGGTGCGAGTGAGACCAGGTCCCAAGATGTACTTCCAGACTACAAGTGTGTATATACTGGTTATGACGACTACCTGTCTCCCAGAGCCAGAGGACGGGAAGGGACAGCGTACCCGTCTCTCAGTGTTAGAGGAATGCCAAGACAGCAAACATCATTCACATATTCATAAAATCATCTATGACATTCTGTTATCAGATTATGTGTCAGTGTTCCTGTGACGTGCACCCCTAATAACTGAGAAAGAGAGAGAGAGAGAGAGAGAGAGAGAGAGAGAGAGAGAGAGAGAGAGAGAGAGAGAGAGAGAGAGATGGTGATGATGACAGAGATCAAAAGATACTCGAACGTGGTGCAATATCTCTGACCTGCACTGGTCACTTGGGACAATATCCCGGGTCATGTGACAAGCGCTCATGCTGACGCAACTCATCATATTGTGCACAAGAGGAATAGAAATTGATAGATATAACGAGTCTGATCAAATTATAAAATAATCTTTTAAAGTATCGTATTTTTCGTTCATAGTTCAGTTAATGAACTTATGTTGAGTAGGTTACAGTGAAGTGGGCTATGGAAGTTGTTAAATTGTTACTGGTGTAGCTCAGAGTTAGATATGATTACTATCGTTTATATTCGGCATGGAGGCTTTGGCTCAATTTTTACCGAAATGTCTTCAACGAAGATTCAAACAAGAAGAAATTATTTTGAGAAAATCTACGAGATATACATGTCAGTAGGAGTTAGACGTTGAGGCTATGGGACGGACGACACAACCAGGAGGAAACAACCTTAGATTCATCAGACACGACCCAGTGTTCTGTCACTCACTGAACACTTTGACTCAAGAACTTCCTTTCGACTCAAATTTCTGGTAACGTCAAATTTTCTGTCTGCTGGAACTTTGGTGTCGTTGCCAATCTTTCTTCCGTCCAAGTTTTCTCTGCTCAGCAATCTTGGTTTTACGACAACTTGGAATTGCAGGTTCCCGATTTTAGTGTCTGTTATGTGCGTCCCTGGTGAAGAAATCTAAGAATTTTGAGGGGTCGTGTTTGAGTACAGTTGTTAGTCAATTTGTGTGACGATCCTCAAAAGAAAACGAGTTCATCAATGTAATGGTTCAGCAACACCCGCGCATAACTCTACGGTGTCAGCAAGCCGCGTTTCATTTACTTTCGAGATTTATATTTGTCAACTCTAGACGTTGCTTTATTATCCAAATCATTTTATAATTCATGGAATGGCAGTTTTTTATGATAATCTTGGCTTCAATAGAAAAATTTTGCGTTTGATTCTTCTATTGAATTAAGCATTA
The DNA here is from genome assembly GCF_036320965.1 of Panulirus ornatus. Taxonomy (NCBI): domain Eukaryota; kingdom Metazoa; phylum Arthropoda; class Malacostraca; order Decapoda; family Palinuridae; genus Panulirus; species Panulirus ornatus. The sequence continues at coordinate 1,575,632 of NC_092240.1, forward strand.
ACGAAGTGTATTCTCTTGACCAGACAAAATTCTAACCTTATTTTTGTTTTTTCGTTTCCTATTTTTTTTTTTTCTTATTCTGCTCTGTTAACTACCAGCACGAGAACAAAGCATGTTGAACCTCTGTTAACTTGATGAAATTCTTTAAACTGTAATACTTTTGGATAAGTGGAGTTGTTTTCAAAAGCTTCCCATTATAAACCGATCAAGAAAATATGTTTTCGGAATGACTTTGCTTACATAACCAAGTCAGTTATAAGATGCATCGTTCAAAGGGAATTTAGTTGAGAGATTTTTGATGGAGTTTATTTGTCTTAGAAGGAGGTCTTGATTAATTGAAAAGTTTATCATCGCTGGGAATTTGTCCAAACATTAATAGCACGTCAACTCAACCACAATATAACTTCAATATAACTTAAAACCACATGCTCAGTGCTACCTGGGATTTGGAACTGAAACGAAATTCGGAAAAAAATGGACGGCAAAAGTTTTTTTTATTCCTCTCTCTCTCTCTCTCTCTCTCTCTCTCTCTCTCTCTCTCTCTCTCTCTCTCTCTCTCTCTCTCTCTCTCTCTCTCTCTCTCTCTCTCTCTCTCTCTCTCTCTCTCTCTCTCTCTCTCTCTCTCTCTCTCTCTCTCTCTCTCTCTCTCTCTCTCTCTCTCTCTCTCTCTCTCTCTCTCTCAATCTAGGGGCTACCATAGCATGGGCTTTTGTTGTCTTTGAAACAAGCTCAACATCCTATATAATGGCGTCAGTCGTAACTAATCAAGAAATCTATGGAAAGTCTCTCTCAACCAGAGCAGGTTCACAGATCCGGGCTAGCGAAATGAGATCAGTGAGGCCACTCAGGGCAATTACAAAATTTGATAAGATGAAAACAGTAAGACAAAATAGGATTCAGATGCAACGTATCTATCATAAGTAACGGATAATAACAGGTCAAGGTGTTATGATGACCGTATATGATGAAGAAAGCAAGATACGAGATGTGCCAAGAATCAGTTGATCTGGACTCCACAAGGAAGAAGCTCAGTAAGACGTCATAGAATGAGATGGATTAAGGACATAAAGATCTCGCCTGTAAGTAGAAGGAAGACACTGGAGGAAGTTGTATGATACAGCGAGGACGAGGATGGGTGTCAGTACAGACGACCAACGGGGAGGCCGGAGACTGACAGACTCCTCCCTGGCATCTGATGAGGAAATAATAACAAGAGTATCCAGTTATCATAGGCATTGGTAACATGATTGTTTAAATGACGTACAACATTCAGACACAAGTTCCTTGATCACTAGCTTGAGTAGCATCTAATGTGACTTTTTGACTGGCTGTACAGTTCTCCCACCTCCCACTAATTGGCTGAAATGTAACAAAATACAACAGAATATCCGCCAACTTACATAATTAATTGGTTCATGGTTGTTTCCTTTAAGTTTACTTTTCATGTTGCAGATTTCTTCCTATTTCACAAAATAACGCCCACTGCAGAATCTTCTCCGTTCCCAGAAATAATAATTTTCTTTTATTATCAAACCAGAAATGATCCATTTTAGATCTTTATTAACGAGAAAAAATTAAGTGAGATAATTTTGATTATGTGGAATTTATTTTTGTCCATATTTTCCAAAACCGAAATGAAACATTTTTTGAAGTTTCGTTTCCAAATCTATTTTGATCTTGAAAGGTTTTAGCTTAAAAGAGTTGTATTTATTCAAAACGTACTTAGTAGCATAATGATGAAGGAATTCTAACATGTATAGACAATGTTAAGATTTATGAAAAATTAAGAAAGCAGTAAATAAGATTAGCTCGTCACATACGTGAAGTTTTACAAAGTTGGCAGTATTCTTTCTCCTCTATACCCAATGATATACCCACCGCTAGATGCACCACGAAATACTCGGCAAGCTGCTGCGTCACATGATTATTATATGGAAGTTGCAAGGGTGGGCCGTTTTGATAACTGTTTCTTTCCTTACACGTCGAAGCTTTGGTAGTCTCTACCCTCACATAACTTTCCCCATAATTATAACCTGGCACATTCTAAACGACAGGTTTTTCACTTCCTCCAAAAGTCATAAATACTTTCCCTTGTCTCTTCTTTTTCTACTCCATAATCCTCTCTATATTTCAGTTATAGCCCAGTCTTTATGTGGACTTCTGTCCGTGACTGGAGCCTCCAACGTAAAACACACACACACACACACACACACACACACACACACACACACACACGGAAAGGCAGTGGGGTCGTATACATCTTAGCCCCAACAGGAAAGAGTGTACAAAATGTCTCAGCCATTACATCTAATGTGGCCGTAAATTGTGCCGTTGCAGCAGAAGCCAAACACACACAACAAAACATCTACTAACATTTCCCTCGACAAGTTGCCATTAACGTAATCTATCCTTCCCTTCCCCGAGCGGCCTAATGTGACGTGTGCTGCACCACGGTCTACTGAAATGGTTTTCCAGAAGTGAGAACTTGAGGGGTCAAACGTGTCAGGAGGTGAGCTCTGAAGTGCCAAGTTAACCTCTGTTATGGCGGTCGTGCTGGTTCTCTTGTCGTTCCACGTTTGATACGAGAGAAATCACAGAAAGAGAATGATAGAAAGAAAATAAACAGAATAAGAGAGAATTTAGGGGGCATTGAAATGTGGATAGACTAGACTTGATGAAACTTACATATAATTACAAGAGCAGTACTTAATGATTGTATCATAAATATATAAAGACATGCATACATTTACATCACGACCATCAAGTGGTGCTGAGTTGGGCAAGTACATCGTTTCATACACTACATCGGCTACAGCAGAAGACTATGGCACCATCACCTGGCAACACTAGCGTTGGTGGTACAGCCAGACCTGCATAAAACCATCGTCAGCTGGGGTCCACCGACCCCACAGACACCGTCAGCTTCTGGCCTTCTCGAGTTGTGTGTAGCACTCACTAGTCTATCTCTGAGTCATGCACTTACTCTCGAGTCCCTTTGGCAATATGCTTATCACTCTGTCACTGATTTCTTGAATCATCTTTTCTTATAAAGCAAAAATATTATTGCTATAATCTCCTTGGAAGATAACATTCGTTCTGATACAAGTATCATATAAGTTACTGTTCACGTTTGGTCAGCAAGAGATGTCACGTCCAGAAACTATTTCAAAGGATATGTTGTTGATGATTCCCTCCTTGTCTTGCCTTGTCTCCACAGGTACCGGAAGGAACCTTACTGGAGGAAACTGTTCCAATGAAGGACAATCAGTCTGTTCTTATTCGTTTTGTTGTGATGTTCTTGTACTGTCATCCCTCGCTCCTCAGTATCTGCCCAAAACTAGGTTCTCATCTTAAAGATAAAGATTTTGCGTCGTGGTATACGAGACACGTCACGAATGCGTTACGTGCGGAGAACGTGCTACTAATCCACTCGCGGGTGTTTGCATAAGTTACGTTGTGACCTTCACAGAAATTACCACGGTAACCTTGTGACCTACACAGAATGATCACGTACTCCGGGGACCTGTCCAGGGACACGACGTGTAGTGGCACGAACAGGGATGGCTGGACTTGATATGCCCAACCTACGTGTCTCTTTTTATCATTAATCTAAAGATCATGTGTTGATGTTAGCTTCGTGAACTCATTCTATTCAAGATAAGTTGTGGTAGCCCATTAATGCCTTCAGCTTTGTTCATAGCCGCAAGGAAATCTTCTCATATCGTAATTATCAATCTCGCAGTGAGTTCATTAAGATACAAAGATAAGGAAATGTTCCTGAGGTTATGTGACGTCATATTCTCTGCTCCGGGTACGCGTTTAACTTGTTACCACGAAAACAATATATGTTAAGAGCCAATTGGATATTTCATTACTTTGACAAGATATTGATTACATATATCTAATATTTCTCTTCGAAATTCCCAAGGTGAGAGAAAAAAGAAAAATTATCATGTTTATCCGTTTCAGTGTTTACCCAGGTACTGTTTCTCAGTATCAGTAGTAGCTGACAAACTGCCTCTTTCTGCACATACACACATGACGAAAATATGACTAACACTTGCTACAATTCCTCTCAGGCTGGTAAGATATTACTGGATATTCATATACTCGTCTTCAGTGTACTTCCTCCCGTAACGCTGGCTTTGGATGTTTTCATAAATTTTGTTAATAATATTTACCACATGTTTCTCTAGTCCGAGTGTGGATAACAAAACTACCAGAGGGACGTTGTGGCAAATGTTATGAGTTATACCTTAACCTTTAGGGATTAACATTTCCAATACATAGCTTGATAAAACTTTGAAACAATAAAATGTAGTTATTTACTTACCAAAATCTTTTTCCTTGTTCTCAGTCTTTGTTCAAGTTTTTTTGCACACACGCACACACACACACACACACACACACCACACACACACACACACACACACACAAAGACACACAAAGACACACACACTTAACCGTAACAAATGGACATTACAGACACGTAACAACAGTAAGGCGTTAGCAACAGCCAACACGTAACTAACGGGTAAGTAACAGTAAGCAACAACGGGGGAATCACCCGTAGGGGTAGGTGTGGTCATGCTCTTTAAGCATAACAAATGTGCGGTCAATTCAAAGGTTTGATGAATGGATGTTATGAATGAAGCAAGAACGTGACAATCCAAAGCGAGTATGAGTTTAAAAAGAGTTGATGTGAATGAGTTTAAATGCCAGAGATGGAATGAATGACCAGTTAAATGGAATAGCTCCACCGGCGCAGATTAAAAGCTCGAGTTTGAATGACAGAGTTTATAAGTTTATGATTTCACGATCGAGTTTAAAAGGTCCTGTTAGGTCGAAAACCAGAGTTGAACTACGTTGAGAGGAGGAAGGTTAAAGGTTACAGTTAAAATAAAAGGTTTTAGAATTTCACGTTTAAATGTTACAGTTGAAAGATTAGTGTTAAGTTGACGAAAATTTAAAAGCTTGCGATTATGTTGGCGTGAGTTTAAAAAGCGTTTCAAACTAGGAATGCTACAAGCATGGTCTGAGTGATGCAATATAAAAGTTTACATTTCATGACGGAGTACTGAGGCTTGTACTGTGATCATGCTGCTGTTGCAAGGTGGAAGGAGTGGAAGATTTTAGCGTTAGATTGAAAAAGTTTAAAGTTTATGCTTCAGTGATTCTTATAAGTCTATGTTTAGATGTTGTTCATGCTTTCATATCTGTAGGAAGCACTGACTTGTGGACCATAAAGATAAACATCTAAATGAAGTGATTAATGGTAGGAAAAATATTGCATTACAATAACGGGATTATGAGGGAGGAGGCGGGAGAGTGGGTTGTGCTCGTGTATTGTGGTAGTGAAGATGATGTTAGTGATGATAGTCGTAGTGATAGTGATGATGGTGATGGTAGTTGTGATGGCTGTGATTGTGATAGTGGTGGTGTAAGTGATGATCGTCGTAACGGTAGTGATGATTTTAGTTGTGACAGTTGTGGCTGTTGTGGTGTTAGTGATGACTGTAGTTCTGGTATCAATGGTTATAGTTTTGATAGTTGTAGTTGTGGTCTTCCCCACGTAGCGGATACCATGAAGTAACCTTAGTTTGTGTAACTATCAAATGAAATGTTCACAAGCTTCACTTGTCTCATTTTGTTTTATACATTCCTTTAGCTTTATGACTAAAACAAACCAGAAAGGTTTTGTACTTACACTGCAGCTTTCCTTTATAGAATTATCAAAGTCGACCAACTTTGCCTCAGTTATTGTTCCAAGATTTGCAAAGTTATCATTCGAATTATTTTCAGAGAATCAATTCAGCATAGAATATTGAACACCTAACGCCAGAGCGGCCACACTGTAACATAAGGAGTCGATCATCTGCAGCAGCTGTTGAATATCCACATTTACACAATCATTAGCGAAGTTTGCTGTTTTCATACCGTTATCATCACTACACCCATCACCAGCCTTGGTCTCCTGCTGGACGCCAATATAAGGACAAAATGCACGGAAATATCGAAGGCAAACAACGGCCACAACGCCTACGAATATGTACACAATAGTCACGCTATCAATGTATATGATAACAGAGCAAAAAATGGACTGTGAAGAAAAGGAAATGCCTGGGCTACGGCAGCGCCAGGACAGCACAGTGGAGAGGTCTGCAAACAAAACCATTGTTTTACCCAGCAACAGTACCCTCCCTTGCATGGGAGAGAGAATAAACTTTAATTATACCCATATCTAAATTAAAAAAACAGTAAGATTATAACCGGTCATAAATTCAAGATATAGGTTAATATCACTGAGGGAACTATGATGTGAGCAGCAGCCTTCATGCCAGATCTTTCCCAGATAATCATGTGTAAATGATCTTGCAGAATGTAATAAAAGATTTAAAGTTCATTACTGTTCAGCCAAGGCAGATGTAGGCAGGCTGGAGCCGTCACAGACTGACCCGCTCACTCGGAAACCCTGTTAGTTGAGCCAATTTCTCGTCCAGTTTCATTTTGTCGAGGAAAAAAAAAAATATATATATATATATCTACAACTATAACAGTGTGTAGAATTTCTCAGAGCTGAAGATAAAATTGTTAACATCTCTCTCTCTCTCTCTCTCTCTCTCTCTCTCTCTCTCTCTCTCTCTCTCTCTCTCTCTCTCTCTCTCTCTCTCTCTCTCTCTCTCTCTCTCTCTCTCTGGGTCACAAGTTTTGGGTTATTATGACATGCCAAGACTGCTAACGGGTAGGTTAGCTATGATCAACCAGAAATTTCCCCTCCACTTAATTTATAGCTACCGGACTCCTCCTGCAGGAAGCTTACACCGTGACCGGGTAACCTGTGGGTAAGACTATGAGAAACACTCGTCTTA